>NC_080410.1:53199897-53229897 GCF_030265065.1 Corythoichthys intestinalis | reverse complement strand
TAGGGACCCTTAACTCTGGGTCCGATCGCGTTAAGGGGTACATCACGTGATGCGGACGGTCTTAGTTTGGATCAAAACTATCTTTGGTTTTGGCCTACGACCTTTTGATCGCGAGTAGTGGTTAAAAATGAGCCTGGTTTTGACAAGTCGTAACAGTAGGGACCCTTAATTTCTGGGCCTGATCGCGATACAAAGTACGTCACGTGATGCGGAATAATAAGCTCTCGTCAAAACTGTCCTTGGTTTTGACCTGCGACCTTCAGATCGCAAACTATGAGCCGAAAATCTGAATTTGACAGCTCATTCTATTAAAGGTCACAAAGTGAGTGTCTCTTTCCCGTGGGAAGCACAGGTCAGCGGCAGGTTACTCCGTTTGAAGCTCGCCGCGCTTAACTAGCGCCTGGCTGTGATTGGCCGAGCTCTCCCCGTCTCGGCTGGTTCCCACGGCTTGTTTAAGTCGACGTGGTCTTTGAAGTAGTTTAGTTTCGTTTTCCAGTCGGCGCAATTAAGAGTGCTGGCTTGGGATTGGCCGAGCTTTTCTCGTCCGTTGCTAGGGACCCTTAACGCTGGTCTCTTCCCACGAATAGCTCTGTTTGAAGCTCACCGCGCTTAACTAGCGCCTGGCCGTGATTGGCCGAGCTTTCCTCGTCCCAGCTAGTTCCCACGTGGGGCGTGGGTCGGCGCGGTCTTTTGAAATAGTCTGGGTTTCGTTTCCCAGGCAACGCAATTAGGTGTGCTGGCTTGTGATTGGCCGGCGCTTCCTCGAATCGGCGAACTTCTATCGTACTAGACGCCAGGCAGTCTGGACTTGGGGCCCTGCAGGTGTTTTCCCACCCGCCTTCTGAGAATCCGCGCCTATCTTTTGATCCGTCAAATTGCGCGCTTTTTTCTCCTTTATAACTGGACCTTCGTGAGGCGATTTCATTCGTTTTCGTCCAGAGGTGCTGTCGCTCGGGTTCGCTGTCGCTCAGGGTAAGTTTCTGCTGGTCAATTTTCACATTATTGGCTGGATTTTATTTGGTTTGCTGTATTTTTTGCATTATCTGCTTGTTACTATTTTGTCTTTTTCCATGCATGTTTGTGCGGCTCTCGCTGGTGGTCGTGACTTATTGGGACCATGACTTATTGGGGCGTACGCCGTCTCCGTTTGTGTTCCGGCGCGCGCTTTCTTGCCGCCGTGAAGCGTTGGTCTTACGCCGCTTTCCTAATTTCGCTAGAATGAGCGCCTGGTTGACGCCTCCGGCTCGTTTCGCGCCGCGTGGCTGGGCTCGCGCTAGTGAGTAAAGATGCCTGGGACCTCGCTCCCGTGAGGGGCGGGGGATTCCCGGTCTTTGGTCGGCCGGTCATCGTCCGCTTCGGTGGTGCGCGACCGCTTCGGCGGTCCCGTTCCGCCCGGAGGCGCGCGGGGAAGCGGTAACCGGCCTTCGGGCCGACCTCCGCCGTGACCGGCGTTCTCTGTGGGTGACGGGAGGACGGCGGCTTCGCGGCCGCCGTGAATACCATCCCCTGGGCGTGACGCATTAGGAGTGGGGCTCGCCCTCTCTCCTTGCGGCCGATTTCCAGTCCGCGACGGACGCGTTCGCGCCGCCGTGCGTCGGTCTGACCTACGCTTTCCACCGGAATCCGGGGAGGTGCTCGGGTCTCGGGGCGCCGCTCTCGGTGCGCGCGGGCGGGAGCTCTCCTCTCGGAGGCTCCTCGCGCGCCGCCCTGAGTGACGTTCCGTCTCCCTCTCCCGTCGCTTAATTCAATTGTATTCATCCGACTTAATTTATATTGCGTTAGTAATTAATTTAATATAATATGATATATTATTAATTCATTTAATTCAATCGTATTTATCCGATTTAAGTCATATTGCATTACGCCGCTTTCCAAATTTCGCTAGAATGAGCACCTGGTTGACGCCTCCGGTTCGTTTCGCGCCGTGTGGCTGGGCTTGCGCTAGTGAGTAAAGATGCCTGGGACCTCGCTCCCGTGAGGGACGGGGGATTCCCGGTCTTTGGTCGGCCGGTCATCGTCCGCTTCGGTGGTGCGCGACCGCTTCGGCGGTCCCGTTCCGCCCGGAGGCGCGCGGGGAAGCGGTAACCGGCCTTCGGGCCGACCTCCGCCGTGACCGGCGTTCTCTGTGGGTGACGGGAGGACGGCGGCTTCGCGGCCGCCGTGAATACCGTCCCCTGGGCGTGACGCATTGGGAGTGGGGCTCGCCCTCTCTCCTTGCGGCCGATTTCCAGTCCGCGACGGACGCGTTCGCGCCGCGGTGCGTCGGTCTGACCTACGCTTTCCACCGGAATCCGGGGAGGTGCTCGGGTCTCGGGGCGCCGCTCTCGGTGCGCGCGGGCGGGAGCTTTCCTCTCGGAGGCTCCTCGCGCGCCGCCCTGAGTGACGTTCCGTTTCCCTCTCCCGTCGCTTAATTCAATTGTATTCATCCGATTTAATTTATATTGCGTTAGTAATTAATTTAATATGATATGATATGTTATTAATTCATTTAATTCAATCGTATTTATCCAATTTAATTCATATTGCATTAGTAATTATTTTAATATAATATTATATACTGTTTATTGATTTAATTCAATTGGATTCATCCAATTTAATTTATACGGCTTTAGTAATTAATTTAATATAATGTTGTATATTATCAATTAATTTAGCTCAATGGTATTCGTCCAATTTAATTTACATTACATTGTTAATTACTTTAACATAATATTAGTTATTATTCGTTCATTTAAATTAATGGTATTTATCCGATTTAATTTATATTGCTTTAGTAATTAATATAATATAATATTATATATTATCAATTAATTTAGTTCGATTATATTCTTCCAATTTAATTCTTATTGCCTTAGTAATTATTTTAATATGTTGTCGTTTATTATTAAGTAGTTTTATTCAACTGTATTCTTCCGATTTAATTTTTATCGCATTAGTAATTATTTTAATATACTATTATATAATACTAATTAATTTAATGTCGTCCGGTTAATTTTGGATTAATTTAAAGTACTTTAATTTTAAGTTTAATTAACGCGGAGCCCGACTTGGGTTCTTTGGTCTGGCCGCCAGCGACGCGCTGAAGTTGACTTTATTTGGCTGCTGTCCTCCGCCGCGAGGAATGTTTTTATTCATGCGTTTCCCTGTTTGCACTACACATGCTCACGCTGGTTTTTTATGTGACTGTTTGCGATGCATTAAAATGACTGGTTTGTGTTTTTTGTCTATTTTACAATTAATTCGCGAGGTTGCGCTGGTGACCTTTTTTTACGGGGCGGGAGGTATGTCTCCGATAGCCTGGGATGCTTTTTGAAAGTCCCGTTTAAGTCGGGTCCCCGCTTCGGCGGGTGCATAATATTGCAAATGTGAGGACGCGTCCTCATCAAAATAATGTGAAAAATTAGAGGCCATTTGAACAATAAAAATTGAAGCAATATTCTTGGCGGCTTATTTACTGACCTGGACTGACTGACTGCTCGAACGAATGCTAATACGGTCTTTAAAAAAAATTTTCTCGAGGCTGCAAAATAGGCTTAATGACCAATTGGGCACGGGACACAAGTTGGAGCTTGGTCTCTCCAGCTGGCCGTCCTCTGTGAGGGTGTCTAGACGTAATGGCCGAAACACCCGATGACCCAGAGGTTTTCTACTGATGATGTGTCCTGAAAAGCGTGTTAGGCAAAGTTTTTATGTCAGGGACCTAAAACGAGACCCAAAATAGTGCCTGAATGGTCTCCCAAAACTTCTCAGCACAGGGACTAATAGAGGAAGAGGTAAAAAAATTGGACCGTTAGCCACGTAGATAACCGTGGAGCGCCACCTTGTGGCGTTTTGCGGTCGTAATACATTGAACTGATAAATCTTTGCTTGCTGTTTCATTTAAGCTTTTATTTGCGGTGATGTGATGTTTTCCTGAGGAGTTACGCGAATAAATAGTAGAAGGAATATGGTTGAGGTTGAACCGCAAATTTAATTTTTTTTGAAATTTGGACTTAAATGGGTTGCAATTCAACTCAGATGCCCAACGGGCACCTGTTTGGTCAAATTTAAAGTCTTGATTGGCTAAATTAAATTTTTATATGGATTATTAAGTTTTTGTACATTATTTAAAAGTGTGTAACCGGAGGGGACGTTGCCTGCTGGTAACTTTTACCAGGGTTTTGCACTCAACCTGAACCGTTAACCCTTTCGTGCGCCAGTGTTCGCCGCTCGACGGCGCGCGCCGCTTCGCGGCTTGCGCCGCCTCGCGTCGACTTGGGGTCTTGCTCCGGGTGACGCTCGGCTATGTTGGTGTTGATTAGATTGGCTGTACTGCTGAGCCGCTTTGCTGTGTTGTTGACTCCGCCTTTCGCGGTGTGCGCCGCTCGACGCCGCGCGCCGCTTCGCGGCTTGCGCCGCCTAGCGGCGACTTGGGGTTTTGCTCCAAGTGGCGTTCGACCAGATTGGTGTTGGCTTGTTTCGCTAGGTTGCTGAGCCACTTTATTGTGCTGTTGGCCCCGCCGTTCGCGGTGTGCGCCGCTCGGCGCCGCGGAGCGCTTCGCGCCCCGCGCCGCCTCGCGGCGACTTGGGGTCTTGCTCCAAGTGGTGTCCGGATATGATGGTGTTGGTTCATTGACTAATTGATTTAGTATTGCTTTATCGGTTGGTATATTGTCTAGCGTCGCTTCGCGCCGCTCCGTCGCCCCGCGACGCCGCCGCTGCGCGGCGGATTGGGGTCTTGCTCCGAATGGAGTTCGGCCATATTGGAATTGGTTCAATTGACTAGATTGGTTTATACTACAGGTAAGTATCGGTGTTGGTTTGATCGGGTCTCTGTCCAATTTACTCGGAATTCAGTCTGTTTGCGCGTTGTCTGCTATTTTGGTTTTTATTGACTTAATTTTAATGTTTAACTCTAAATTGTTAATTTTATTGATAAATACTAATTTTAATTGAGTTTTGATTAGGACAGGATAGGGCGCCCCCAAAGTCTCCCTGTACTGGAAAGGTTATTGGTTTTGTAATGGTCCAATGGATCTCACCTTTTCAGGATCACAGGCTTTGGTATCTGAATTGGTTATTGGTGATTGTTATAGTCCGGAATGGACACTACCTTCTCAGATGTCGGGCTCATGGAATTGAATGGCGTTTGCTTTTCACATTCCATGTGTGGATTTGATCCACTTGTCGGTCGTCGCGTCCGTCTAGTCTAACACACGTCATGTCCTCCGGACATGACGCGTGTCATTTTATCCTGATTTTCCCTTCTTGAAAAAATAGTCGGAATGACTACATCCCACTTGATGACGGGTGGAGCATAGGTGCATCCAGTCCAGTGGTTGGACCGTGCATTCCTTTGGCCCCTGGTTTTAACCATGTCTTGTGACGTGGGGGTGGCCATCGAGTCAATACTTCCACAACCTAACCCGCCAGTGCCCCAAGGACGGATGTATCCGTATGTGCTCCGGTGTCCTCCTCACCTCCTTTGCCTCCGGGCTTATCCTGCACGACTTCTTTATGTATTTCGTTGACGGGGGTGGACGTGGTCGAAGAGCTGCTAAATTTTCGTTGCTGGCGAGGGTAGTTGGGATTGTTTGAATTCGGAGTGTTGGACAGACGCCCCCTGGTGCCGGTTTTCGATCCCCCTCATTAACCTACTCTAATCCCAAAACTTCCTTCTTAAATGCTAGTTTATTCCCTAGCATGAGCTAAACCTAGAAAACTTAACCCTAAACCGCCCACGAAATCGTGAACCCTAAACGAACCCCAAAACTCTACTCTAAACTTAAAACTTCCCTATTTGGCGCTAAATTTAGCCCTAGCGTAATTTAACCCTAAAACGCCTAACCCTAAAACCGCCCACGCGTTCGTGGACGCTAACATGCCCTACCCGAAAACTTTATTCTAAGCCCAAAACTCTCTCTTGGGCGCTAATCTTAGCCCTAGCATAATTTAACCCTAAAACGCCTAACCCTAAAACCGCCCACGCGTTCGTAGACGCTAACATGCCCTACCCCAATAACTTTATTCTAAGCCCAAAACTCCCTCTTGGGCGCTAACTTTAGCCCTAGCGTATTGTAACCCTAAAATAACGGATCAGGTCGTAATATTAGGGACCCCTAATTCTGGGTCCGATCGTGACTAAAAGTTCGTCACGTGATGCGGAAGGTCTTAATTTTTGTCAAAACTGTCCTCGGTTTTGACCTACGACCTTTTGATCGCACGCTATGGGCTAAAAACCTTATTTGACAAGTCGGGTCGTAATATTAGGGACCCCTAATTCTGGGTCCGATCGCGTTAAAAAGTACACCACGTGTTGCGGAAGGGCTTACTCTTTGTCAAAACTGTCCTCGGTTTTGACCTGCGACCTTTAGATCACGTGCTATTGGCTAAAAACCTTAGGTGGATAGGTCATGATATTAGGGACCCTTATTCTGGGTCCGATCGCGATAAAATGTACACCACGTGATGCGGGAGGCCTTACTTTTTGTCAAAACTGTTCTCGGTCTTGACCTGCGTCCTCTGGATCACGTGCTAGTGGCTAAAAACCTAATTTTGACAGGTTGAGTCATAATATTAGGGACCCTTAACTCTGGGTCCGATCGCGTTAAGGGGTACATCACGTGATGCGGACGGTCTTAGTTTGGATCAAAACTATCTTTGGTTTTGGCCTACGACCTTTTGATCGCGAGTAGTGGTTAAAAATGAGCCTGGTTTTGACAAGTCGTAACAGTAGGGACCCTTAATTTCTGGGCCTGATCGCGATACAAAGTACGTCACGTGATGCGGAATAATAAGCTCTCGTCAAAACTGTCCTTGGTTTTGACCTGCGACCTTCAGATCGCAAACTATGAGCCGAAAATCTGAATTTGACAGCTCATTCTATTAAAGGTCACAAAGTGAGTGTCTCTTTCCCGTGGGAAGCACAGGTCAGCGGCAGGTTACTCCGTTTGAAGCTCGCCGCGCTTAACTAGCGCCTGGCTGTGATTGGCCGAGCTCTCCCCGTCTCGGCTGGTTCCCACGGCTTGTTTAAGTCGACGTGGTCTTTGAAGTAGTTTAGTTTCGTTTTCCAGTCGGCGCAATTAAGAGTGCTGGCTTGGGATTGGCCGAGCTTTTCTCGTCCGTTGCTAGGGACCCTTAACGCTGGTCTCTTCCCACGAATAGCTCTGTTTGAAGCTCACCGCGCTTAACTAGCGCCTGGCCGTGATTGGCCGAGCTTTCCTCGTCCCAGCTAGTTCCCACGTGGGGCGTGGGTCGGCGCGGTCTTTTGAAATAGTCTGGGTTTCGTTTCCCAGGCAACGCAATTAGGTGTGCTGGCTTGTGATTGGCCGGCGCTTCCTCGAATCGGCGAACTTCTATCGTACTAGACGCCAGGCAGTCTGGACTTGGGGCCCTGCAGGTGTTTTCCCACCCGCCTTCTGAGAATCCGCGCCTATCTTTTGATCCGTCAAATTGCGCGCTTTTTTCTCCTTTATAACTGGACCTTCGTGAGGCGATTTCATTCGTTTTCGTCCAGAGGTGCTGTCGCTCGGGTTCGCTGTCGCTCAGGGTAAGTTTCTGCTGGTTAATTTTCACATTATTGGCTGGATTTTATTTGGTTTGCTGTATTTTTTGCATTATCTGCTTGTTACTATTTTGTCTTTTTCCATGCATGTTTGTGCGGCTCTCGCTGGTGGTCGTGACTTATTGGGACCATGACTTATTGGGGCGTACGCCGTCTCCGTTTGTGTTCCGGCGCGCGCTTTCTTGCCGCCGTGAAGCGTTGGTCTTACGCCGCTTTCCTAATTTCGCTAGAATGAGCGCCTGGTTGACGCCTCCGGCTCGTTTCGCGCCGCGTGGCTGGGCTCGCGCTAGTGAGTAAAGATGCCTGGGACCTCGCTCCCGTGAGGGGCGGGGGATTCCCGGTCTTTGGTCGGCCGGTCATCGTCCGCTTCGGTGGTGCGCGACCGCTTCGGCGGTCCCGTTCCGCCCGGAGGCGCGCGGGGAAGCGGTAACCGGCCTTCGGGCCGACCTCCGCCGTGACCGGCGTTCTCTGTGGGTGACGGGAGGACGGCGGCTTCGCGGCCGCCGTGAATACCATCCCCTGGGCGTGACGCATTAGGAGTGGGGCTCGCCCTCTCTCCTTGCGGCCGATTTCCAGTCCGCGACGGACGCGTTCGCGCCGCCGTGCGTCGGTCTGACCTACGCTTTCCACCGGAATCCGGGGAGGTGCTCGGGTCTCGGGGCGCCGCTCTCGGTGCGCGCGGGCGGGAGCTCTCCTCTCGGAGGCTCCTCGCGCGCCGCCCTGAGTGACGTTCCGTCTCCCTCTCCCGTCGCTTAATTCAATTGTATTCATCCGACTTAATTTATATTGCGTTAGTAATTAATTTAATATAATATGATATATTATTAATTCATTTAATTCAATCGTATTTATCCGATTTAAGTCATATTGCATTACGCCGCTTTCCAAATTTCGCTAGAATGAGCACCTGGTTGACGCCTCCGGTTCGTTTCGCGCCGTGTGGCTGGGCTTGCGCTAGTGAGTAAAGATGCCTGGGACCTCGCTCCCGTGAGGGACGGGGGATTCCCGGTCTTTGGTCGGCCGGTCATCGTCCGCTTCGGTGGTGCGCGACCGCTTCGGCGGTCCCGTTCCGCCCGGAGGCGCGCGGGGAAGCGGTAACCGGCCTTCGGGCCGACCTCCGCCGTGACCGGCGTTCTCTGTGGGTGACGGGAGGACGGCGGCTTCGCGGCCGCCGTGAATACCGTCCCCTGGGCGTGACGCATTGGGAGTGGGGCTCGCCCTCTCTCCTTGCGGCCGATTTCCAGTCCGCGACGGACGCGTTCGCGCCGCGGTGCGTCGGTCTGACCTACGCTTTCCACCGGAATCCGGGGAGGTGCTCGGGTCTCGGGGCGCCGCTCTCGGTGCGCGCGGGCGGGAGCTTTCCTCTCGGAGGCTCCTCGCGCGCCGCCCTGAGTGACGTTCCGTTTCCCTCTCCCGTCGCTTAATTCAATTGTATTCATCCGATTTAATTTATATTGCGTTAGTAATTAATTTAATATGATATGATATGTTATTAATTCATTTAATTCAATCGTATTTATCCAATTTAATTCATATTGCATTAGTAATTATTTTAATATAATATTATATACTGTTTATTGATTTAATTCAATTGGATTCATCCAATTTAATTTATACGGCTTTAGTAATTAATTTAATATAATGTTGTATATTATCAATTAATTTAGCTCAATGGTATTCGTCCAATTTAATTTACATTACATTGTTAATTACTTTAACATAATATTAGTTATTATTCGTTCATTTAAATTAATGGTATTTATCCGATTTAATTTATATTGCTTTAGTAATTAATATAATATAATATTATATATTATCAATTAATTTAGTTCGATTATATTCTTCCAATTTAATTCTTATTGCCTTAGTAATTATTTTAATATGTTGTCGTTTATTATTAAGTAGTTTTATTCAACTGTATTCTTCCGATTTAATTTTTATCGCATTAGTAATTATTTTAATATACTATTATATAATACTAATTAATTTAATGTCGTCCGGTTAATTTTGGATTAATTTAAAGTACTTTAATTTTAAGTTTAATTAACGCGGAGCCCGACTTGGGTTCTTTGGTCTGGCCGCCAGCGACGCGCTGAAGTTGACTTTATTTGGCTGCTGTCCTCCGCCGCGAGGAATGTTTTTATTCATGCGTTTCCCTGTTTGCACTACACATGCTCACGCTGGTTTTTTATGTGACTGTTTGCGATGCATTAAAATGACTGGTTTGTGTTTTTTGTCTATTTTACAATTAATTCGCGAGGTTGCGCTGGTGACCTTTTTTTACGGGGCGGGAGGTATGTCTCCGATAGCCTGGGATGCTTTTTGAAAGTCCCGTTTAAGTCGGGTCCCCGCTTCGGCGGGTGCATAATATTGCAAATGTGAGGACGCGTCCTCATCAAAATAATGTGAAAAATTAGAGGCCATTTGAACAATAAAAATTGAAGCAATATTCTTGGCGGCTTATTTACTGACCTGGACTGACTGACTGCTCGAACGAATGCTAATACGGTCTTTAAAAAAAATTTTCTCGAGGCTGCAAAATAGGCTTAATGACCAATTGGGCACGGGACACAAGTTGGAGCTTGGTCTCTCCAGCTGGCCGTCCTCTGTGAGGGTGTCTAGACGTAATGGCCGAAACACCCGATGACCCAGAGGTTTTCTACTGATGATGTGTCCTGAAAAGCGTGTTAGGCAAAGTTTTTATGTCAGGGACCTAAAACGAGACCCAAAATAGTGCCTGAATGGTCTCCCAAAACTTCTCAGCACAGGGACTAATAGAGGAAGAGGTAAAAAAATTGGACCGTTAGCCACGTAGATAACCGTGGAGCGCCACCTTGTGGCGTTTTGCGGTCGTAATACATTGAACTGATAAATCTTTGCTTGCTGTTTCATTTAAGCTTTTATTTGCGGTGATGTGATGTTTTCCTGAGGAGTTACGCGAATAAATAGTAGAAGGAATATGGTTGAGGTTGAACCGCAAATTTAATTTTTTTTGAAATTTGGACTTAAATGGGTTGCAATTCAACTCAGATGCCCAACGGGCACCTGTTTGGTCAAATTTAAAGTCTTGATTGGCTAAATTAAATTTTTATATGGATTATTAAGTTTTTGTACATTATTTAAAAGTGTGTAACCGGAGGGGACGTTGCCTGCTGGTAACTTTTACCAGGGTTTTGCACTCAACCTGAACCGTTAACCCTTTCGTGCGCCAGTGTTCGCCGCTCGACGGCGCGCGCCGCTTCGCGGCTTGCGCCGCCTCGCGTCGACTTGGGGTCTTGCTCCGGGTGACGCTCGGCTATGTTGGTGTTGATTAGATTGGCTGTACTGCTGAGCCGCTTTGCTGTGTTGTTGACTCCGCCTTTCGCGGTGTGCGCCGCTCGACGCCGCGCGCCGCTTCGCGGCTTGCGCCGCCTAGCGGCGACTTGGGGTTTTGCTCCAAGTGGCGTTCGACCAGATTGGTGTTGGCTTGTTTCGCTAGGTTGCTGAGCCACTTTATTGTGCTGTTGGCCCCGCCGTTCGCGGTGTGCGCCGCTCGGCGCCGCGGAGCGCTTCGCGCCCCGCGCCGCCTCGCGGCGACTTGGGGTCTTGCTCCAAGTGGTGTCCGGATATGATGGTGTTGGTTCATTGACTAATTGATTTAGTATTGCTTTATCGGTTGGTATATTGTCTAGCGTCGCTTCGCGCCGCTCCGTCGCCCCGCGACGCCGCCGCTGCGCGGCGGATTGGGGTCTTGCTCCGAATGGAGTTCGGCCATATTGGAATTGGTTCAATTGACTAGATTGGTTTATACTACAGGTAAGTATCGGTGTTGGTTTGATCGGGTCTCTGTCCAATTTACTCGGAATTCAGTCTGTTTGCGCGTTGTCTGCTATTTTGGTTTTTATTGACTTAATTTTAATGTTTAACTCTAAATTGTTAATTTTATTGATAAATACTAATTTTAATTGAGTTTTGATTAGGACAGGATAGGGCGCCCCCAAAGTCTCCCTGTACTGGAAAGGTTATTGGTTTTGTAATGGTCCAATGGATCTCACCTTTTCAGGATCACAGGCTTTGGTATCTGAATTGGTTATTGGTGATTGTTATAGTCCGGAATGGACACTACCTTCTCAGATGTCGGGCTCATGGAATTGAATGGCGTTTGCTTTTCACATTCCATGTGTGGATTTGATCCACTTGTCGGTCGTCGCGTCCGTCTAGTCTAACACACGTCATGTCCTCCGGACATGACGCGTGTCATTTTATCCTGATTTTCCCTTCTTGAAAAAATAGTCGGAATGACTACATCCCACTTGATGACGGGTGGAGCATAGGTGCATCCAGTCCAGTGGTTGGACCGTGCATTCCTTTGGCCCCTGGTTTTAACCATGTCTTGTGACGTGGGGGTGGCCATCGAGTCAATACTTCCACAACCTAACCCGCCAGTGCCCCAAGGACGGATGTATCCGTATGTGCTCCGGTGTCCTCCTCACCTCCTTTGCCTCCGGGCTTATCCTGCACGACTTCTTTATGTATTTCGTTGACGGGGGTGGACGTGGTCGAAGAGCTGCTAAATTTTCGTTGCTGGCGAGGGTAGTTGGGATTGTTTGAATTCGGAGTGTTGGACAGACGCCCCCTGGTGCCGGTTTTCGATCCCCCTCATTAACCTACTCTAATCCCAAAACTTCCTTCTTAAATGCTAGTTTATTCCCTAGCATGAGCTAAACCTAGAAAACTTAACCCTAAACCGCCCACGAAATCGTGAACCCTAAACGAACCCCAAAACTCTACTCTAAACTTAAAACTTCCCTATTTGGCGCTAAATTTAGCCCTAGCGTAATTTAACCCTAAAACGCCTAACCCTAAAACCGCCCACGCGTTCGTGGACGCTAACATGCCCTACCCGAAAACTTTATTCTAAGCCCAAAACTCTCTCTTGGGCGCTAATCTTAGCCCTAGCATAATTTAACCCTAAAACGCCTAACCCTAAAACCGCCCACGCGTTCGTAGACGCTAACATGCCCTACCCCAATAACTTTATTCTAAGCCCAAAACTCCCTCTTGGGCGCTAACTTTAGCCCTAGCGTATTGTAACCCTAAAATAACGGATCAGGTCGTAATATTAGGGACCCCTAATTCTGGGTCCGATCGTGACTAAAAGTTCGTCACGTGATGCGGAAGGTCTTAATTTTTGTCAAAACTGTCCTCGGTTTTGACCTACGACCTTTTGATCGCACGCTATGGGCTAAAAACCTTATTTGACAAGTCGGGTCGTAATATTAGGGACCCCTAATTCTGGGTCCGATCGCGTTAAAAAGTACACCACGTGTTGCGGAAGGGCTTACTCTTTGTCAAAACTGTCCTCGGTTTTGACCTGCGACCTTTAGATCACGTGCTATTGGCTAAAAACCTTAGGTGGATAGGTCATGATATTAGGGACCCTTATTCTGGGTCCGATCGCGATAAAATGTACACCACGTGATGCGGGAGGCCTTACTTTTTGTCAAAACTGTTCTCGGTCTTGACCTGCGTCCTCTGGATCACGTGCTAGTGGCTAAAAACCTAATTTTGACAGGTTGAGTCATAATATTAGGGACCCTTAACTCTGGGTCCGATCGCGTTAAGGGGTACATCACGTGATGCGGACGGTCTTAGTTTGGATCAAAACTATCTTTGGTTTTGGCCTACGACCTTTTGATCGCGAGTAGTGGTTAAAAATGAGCCTGGTTTTGACAAGTCGTAACAGTAGGGACCCTTAATTTCTGGGCCTGATCGCGATACAAAGTACGTCACGTGATGCGGAATAATAAGCTCTCGTCAAAACTGTCCTTGGTTTTGACCTGCGACCTTCAGATCGCAAACTATGAGCCGAAAATCTGAATTTGACAGCTCATTCTATTAAAGGTCACAAAGTGAGTGTCTCTTTCCCGTGGGAAGCACAGGTCAGCGGCAGGTTACTCCGTTTGAAGCTCGCCGCGCTTAACTAGCGCCTGGCTGTGATTGGCCGAGCTCTCCCCGTCTCGGCTGGTTCCCACGGCTTGTTTAAGTCGACGTGGTCTTTGAAGTAGTTTAGTTTCGTTTTCCAGTCGGCGCAATTAAGAGTGCTGGCTTGGGATTGGCCGAGCTTTTCTCGTCCGTTGCTAGGGACCCTTAACGCTGGTCTCTTCCCACGAATAGCTCTGTTTGAAGCTCACCGCGCTTAACTAGCGCCTGGCCGTGATTGGCCGAGCTTTCCTCGTCCCAGCTAGTTCCCACGTGGGGCGTGGGTCGGCGCGGTCTTTTGAAATAGTCTGGGTTTCGTTTCCCAGGCAACGCAATTAGGTGTGCTGGCTTGTGATTGGCCGGCGCTTCCTCGAATCGGCGAACTTCTATCGTACTAGACGCCAGGCAGTCTGGACTTGGGGCCCTGCAGGTGTTTTCCCACCCGCCTTCTGAGAATCCGCGCCTATCTTTTGATCCGTCAAATTGCGCGCTTTTTTCTCCTTTATAACTGGACCTTCGTGAGGCGATTTCATTCGTTTTCGTCCAGAGGTGCTGTCGCTCGGGTTCGCTGTCGCTCAGGGTAAGTTTCTGCTGGTCAATTTTCACATTATTGGCTGGATTTTATTTGGTTTGCTGTATTTTTTGCATTATCTGCTTGTTACTATTTTGTCTTTTTCCATGCATGTTTGTGCGGCTCTCGCTGGTGGTCGTGACTTATTGGGACCATGACTTATTGGGGCGTACGCCGTCTCCGTTTGTGTTCCGGCGCGCGCTTTCTTGCCGCCGTGAAGCGTTGGTCTTACGCCGCTTTCCTAATTTCGCTAGAATGAGCGCCTGGTTGACGCCTCCGGCTCGTTTCGCGCCGCGTGGCTGGGCTCGCGCTAGTGAGTAAAGATGCCTGGGACCTCGCTCCCGTGAGGGGCGGGGGATTCCCGGTCTTTGGTCGGCCGGTCATCGTCCGCTTCGGTGGTGCGCGACCGCTTCGGCGGTCCCGTTCCGCCCGGAGGCGCGCGGGGAAGCGGTAACCGGCCTTCGGGCCGACCTCCGCCGTGACCGGCGTTCTCTGTGGGTGACGGGAGGACGGCGGCTTCGCGGCCGCCGTGAATACCATCCCCTGGGCGTGACGCATTAGGAGTGGGGCTCGCCCTCTCTCCTTGCGGCCGATTTCCAGTCCGCGACGGACGCGTTCGCGCCGCCGTGCGTCGGTCTGACCTACGCTTTCCACCGGAATCCGGGGAGGTGCTCGGGTCTCGGGGCGCCGCTCTCGGTGCGCGCGGGCGGGAGCTCTCCTCTCGGAGGCTCCTCGCGCGCCGCCCTGAGTGACGTTCCGTCTCCCTCTCCCGTCGCTTAATTCAATTGTATTCATCCGACTTAATTTATATTGCGTTAGTAATTAATTTAATATAATATGATATATTATTAATTCATTTAATTCAATCGTATTTATCCGATTTAAGTCATATTGCATTACGCCGCTTTCCAAATTTCGCTAGAATGAGCACCTGGTTGACGCCTCCGGTTCGTTTCGCGCCGTGTGGCTGGGCTTGCGCTAGTGAGTAAAGATGCCTGGGACCTCGCTCCCGTGAGGGACGGGGGATTCCCGGTCTTTGGTCGGCCGGTCATCGTCCGCTTCGGTGGTGCGCGACCGCTTCGGCGGTCCCGTTCCGCCCGGAGGCGCGCGGGGAAGCGGTAACCGGCCTTCGGGCCGACCTCCGCCGTGACCGGCGTTCTCTGTGGGTGACGGGAGGACGGCGGCTTCGCGGCCGCCGTGAATACCGTCCCCTGGGCGTGACGCATTGGGAGTGGGGCTCGCCCTCTCTCCTTGCGGCCGATTTCCAGTCCGCGACGGACGCGTTCGCGCCGCGGTGCGTCGGTCTGACCTACGCTTTCCACCGGAATCCGGGGAGGTGCTCGGGTCTCGGGGCGCCGCTCTCGGTGCGCGCGGGCGGGAGCTTTCCTCTCGGAGGCTCCTCGCGCGCCGCCCTGAGTGACGTTCCGTTTCCCTCTCCCGTCGCTTAATTCAATTGTATTCATCCGATTTAATTTATATTGCGTTAGTAATTAATTTAATATGATATGATATGTTATTAATTCATTTAATTCAATCGTATTTATCCAATTTAATTCATATTGCATTAGTAATTATTTTAATATAATATTATATACTGTTTATTGATTTAATTCAATTGGATTCATCCAATTTAATTTATACGGCTTTAGTAATTAATTTAATATAATGTTGTATATTATCAATTAATTTAGCTCAATGGTATTCGTCCAATTTAATTTACATTACATTGTTAATTACTTTAACATAATATTAGTTATTATTCGTTCATTTAAATTAATGGTATTTATCCGATTTAATTTATATTGCTTTAGTAATTAATATAATATAATATTATATATTATCAATTAATTTAGTTCGATTATATTCTTCCAATTTAATTCTTATTGCCTTAGTAATTATTTTAATATGTTGTCGTTTATTATTAAGTAGTTTTATTCAACTGTATTCTTCCGATTTAATTTTTATCGCATTAGTAATTATTTTAATATACTATTATATAATACTAATTAATTTAATGTCGTCCGGTTAATTTTGGATTAATTTAAAGTACTTTAATTTTAAGTTTAATTAACGCGGAGCCCGACTTGGGTTCTTTGGTCTGGCCGCCAGCGACGCGCTGAAGTTGACTTTATTTGGCTGCTGTCCTCCGCCGCGAGGAATGTTTTTATTCATGCGTTTCCCTGTTTGCACTACACATGCTCACGCTGGTTTTTTATGTGACTGTTTGCGATGCATTAAAATGACTGGTTTGTGTTTTTTGTCTATTTTACAATTAATTCGCGAGGTTGCGCTGGTGACCTTTTTTTACGGGGCGGGAGGTATGTCTCCGATAGCCTGGGATGCTTTTTGAAAGTCCCGTTTAAGTCGGGTCCCCGCTTCGGCGGGTGCATAATATTGCAAATGTGAGGACGCGTCCTCATCAAAATAATGTGAAAAATTAGAGGCCATTTGAACAATAAAAATTGAAGCAATATTCTTGGCGGCTTATTTACTGACCTGGACTGACTGACTGCTCGAACGAATGCTAATACGGTCTTTAAAAAAAATTTTCTCGAGGCTGCAAAATAGGCTTAATGACCAATTGGGCACGGGACACAAGTTGGAGCTTGGTCTCTCCAGCTGGCCGTCCTCTGTGAGGGTGTCTAGACGTAATGGCCGAAACACCCGATGACCCAGAGGTTTTCTACTGATGATGTGTCCTGAAAAGCGTGTTAGGCAAAGTTTTTATGTCAGGGACCTAAAACGAGACCCAAAATAGTGCCTGAATGGTCTCCCAAAACTTCTCAGCACAGGGACTAATAGAGGAAGAGGTAAAAAAATTGGACCGTTAGCCACGTAGATAACCGTGGAGCGCCACCTTGTGGCGTTTTGCGGTCGTAATACATTGAACTGATAAATCTTTGCTTGCTGTTTCATTTAAGCTTTTATTTGCGGTGATGTGATGTTTTCCTGAGGAGTTACGCGAATAAATAGTAGAAGGAATATGGTTGAGGTTGAACCGCAAATTTAATTTTTTTTGAAATTTGGACTTAAATGGGTTGCAATTCAACTCAGATGCCCAACGGGCACCTGTTTGGTCAAATTTAAAGTCTTGATTGGCTAAATTAAATTTTTATATGGATTATTAAGTTTTTGTACATTATTTAAAAGTGTGTAACCGGAGGGGACGTTGCCTGCTGGTAACTTTTACCAGGGTTTTGCACTCAACCTGAACCGTTAACCCTTTCGTGCGCCAGTGTTCGCCGCTCGACGGCGCGCGCCGCTTCGCGGCTTGCGCCGCCTCGCGTCGACTTGGGGTCTTGCTCCGGGTGACGCTCGGCTATGTTGGTGTTGATTAGATTGGCTGTACTGCTGAGCCGCTTTGCTGTGTTGTTGACTCCGCCTTTCGCGGTGTGCGCCGCTCGACGCCGCGCGCCGCTTCGCGGCTTGCGCCGCCTAGCGGCGACTTGGGGTTTTGCTCCAAGTGGCGTTCGACCAGATTGGTGTTGGCTTGTTTCGCTAGGTTGCTGAGCCACTTTATTGTGCTGTTGGCCCCGCCGTTCGCGGTGTGCGCCGCTCGGCGCCGCGGAGCGCTTCGCGCCCCGCGCCGCCTCGCGGCGACTTGGGGTCTTGCTCCAAGTGGTGTCCGGATATGATGGTGTTGGTTCATTGACTAATTGATTTAGTATTGCTTTATCGGTTGGTATATTGTCTAGCGTCGCTTCGCGCCGCTCCGTCGCCCCGCGACGCCGCCGCTGCGCGGCGGATTGGGGTCTTGCTCCGAATGGAGTTCGGCCATATTGGAATTGGTTCAATTGACTAGATTGGTTTATACTACAGGTAAGTATCGGTGTTGGTTTGATCGGGTCTCTGTCCAATTTACTCGGAATTCAGTCTGTTTGCGCGTTGTCTGCTATTTTGGTTTTTATTGACTTAATTTTAATGTTTAACTCTAAATTGTTAATTTTATTGATAAATACTAATTTTAATTGAGTTTTGATTAGGACAGGATAGGGCGCCCCCAAAGTCTCCCTGTACTGGAAAGGTTATTGGTTTTGTAATGGTCCAATGGATCTCACCTTTTCAGGATCACAGGCTTTGGTATCTGAATTGGTTATTGGTGATTGTTATAGTCCGGAATGGACACTACCTTCTCAGATGTCGGGCTCATGGAATTGAATGGCGTTTGCTTTTCACATTCCATGTGTGGATTTGATCCACTTGTCGGTCGTCGCGTCCGTCTAGTCTAACACACGTCATGTCCTCCGGACATGACGCGTGTCATTTTATCCTGATTTTCCCTTCTTGAAAAAATAGTCGGAATGACTACATCCCACTTGATGACGGGTGGAGCATAGGTGCATCCAGTCCAGTGGTTGGACCGTGCATTCCTTTGGCCCCTGGTTTTAACCATGTCTTGTGACGTGGGGGTGGCCATCGAGTCAATACTTCCACAACCTAACCCGCCAGTGCCCCAAGGACGGATGTATCCGTATGTGCTCCGGTGTCCTCCTCACCTCCTTTGCCTCCGGGCTTATCCTGCACGACTTCTTTATGTATTTCGTTGACGGGGGTGGACGTGGTCGAAGAGCTGCTAAATTTTCGTTGCTGGCGAGGGTAGTTGGGATTGTTTGAATTCGGAGTGTTGGACAGACGCCCCCTGGTGCCGGTTTTCGATCCCCCTCATTAACCTACTCTAATCCCAAAACTTCCTTCTTAAATGCTAGTTTATTCCCTAGCATGAGCTAAACCTAGAAAACTTAACCCTAAACCGCCCACGAAATCGTGAACCCTAAACGAACCCCAAAACTCTACTCTAAACTTAAAACTTCCCTATTTGGCGCTAAATTTAGCCCTAGCGTAATTTAACCCTAAAACGCCTAACCCTAAAACCGCCCACGCGTTCGTGGACGCTAACATGCCCTACCCAGAAAACTTTATTCTAAGCCCAAAACTCTCTCTTGGGCGCTAATCTTAGCCCTAGCATAATTTAACCCTAAAACGCCTAACCCTAAAACCGCCCACGCGTTCGTAGACGCTAACATGCCCTACCCCAATAACTTTATTCTAAGCCCAAAACTCCCTCTTGGGCGCTAACTTTAGCCCTAGCGTATTGTAACCCTAAAATAACGGATCAGGTCGTAATATTAGGGACCCCTAATTCTGGGTCCGATCGTGACTAAAAGTTCGTCACGTGATGCGGAAGGTCTTAATTTTTGTCAAAACTGTCCTCGGTTTTGACCTACGACCTTTTGATCGCACGCTATGGGCTAAAAACCTTATTTGACAAGTCGGGTCGTAATATTGGGGACCCCTAATTCTGGGTCCGATCGCGTTAAAAAGTACACCACGTGTTGCGGAAGGGCTTACTCTTTGTCAAAACTGTCCTCGGTTTTGACCTGCGACCTTTAGATCACGTGCTATTGGCTAAAAACCTTAGGTGGATAGGTCATGATATTAGGGACCCTTATTCTGGGTCCGATCGCGATAAAATGTACACCACGTGATGCGGGAGGCCTTACTTTTGTCAAAACTGTTCTCGGTCTTGACCTGCGTCCTCTGGATCACGTGCTAGTGGCTAAAAACCTAATTTTGACAGGTTGAGTCATAATATTAGGGACCCTTAACTCTGGGTCCGATCGCGTTAAGGGGTACATCACGTGATGCGGACGGTCTTAGTTTGGATCAAAACTATCTTTGGTTTTGGCCTACGACCTTTGATCGCGAGTAGTGGTTAAAAATGAGCCTGGTTTTGACAAGTCGTAACAGTAGGGACCCTTAATTTCTGGGCCTGATCGCGATACAAAGTACGTCACGTGATGCGGAATAATAAGCTCTCGTCAAAACTGTCCTTGGTTTTGACCTGCGACCTTCAGATCGCAAACTATGAGCCGAAAATCTGAATTTGACAGCTCATTCTATTAAAGGTCACAAAGTGAGTGTCTCTTTCCCGTGGGAAGCACAGGTCAGCGGCAGGTTACTCCGTTTGAAGCTCGCCGCGCTTAACTAGCGCCTGGCTGTGATTGGCCGAGCTCTCCCCGTCTCGGCTGGTTCCCACGGCTTGTTTAAGTCGACGTGGTCTTTGAAGTAGTTTAGTTTCGTTTTCCAGTCGGCGCAATTAAGAGTGCTGGCTTGGGATTGGCCGAGCTTTTCTCGTCCGTTGCTAGGGACCCTTAACGCTGGTCTCTTCCCACGAATAGCTCTGTTTGAAGCTCACCGCGCTTAACTAGCGCCTGGCCGTGATTGGCCGAGCTTTCCTCGTCCCAGCTAGTTCCCACGTGGGGCGTGGGTCGGCGCGGTCTTTTGAAATAGTCTGGGTTTCGTTTCCCAGGCAACGCAATTAGGTGTGCTGGCTTGTGATTGGCCGGCGCTTCCTCGAATCGGCGAACTTCTATCGTACTAGACGCCAGGCAGTCTGGACTTGGGGCCCTGCAGGTGTTTTCCCACCCGCCTTCTGAGAATCCGCGCCTATCTTTTGATCCGTCAAATTGCGCGCTTTTTTCTCCTTTATAACTGGACCTTCGTGAGGCGATTTCATTCGTTTTCGTCCAGAGGTGCTGTCGCTCGGGTTCGCTGTCGCTCAGGGTAAGTTTCTGCTGGTTAATTTTCACATTATTGGCTGGATTTTATTTGGTTTGCTGTATTTTTTGCATTATCTGCTTGTTACTATTTTGTCTTTTTCCATGCATGTTTGTGCGGCTCTCGCTGGTGGTCGTGACTTATTGGGACCATGACTTATTGGGGCGTACGCCGTCTCCGTTTGTGTTCCGGCGCGCGCTTTCTTGCCGCCGTGAAGCGTTGGTCTTACGCCGCTTTCCTAATTTCGCTAGAATGAGCGCCTGGTTGACGCCTCCGGCTCGTTTCGCGCCGCGTGGCTGGGCTCGCGCTAGTGAGTAAAGATGCCTGGGACCTCGCTCCCGTGAGGGGCGGGGGATTCCCGGTCTTTGGTCGGCCGGTCATCGTCCGCTTCGGTGGTGCGCGACCGCTTCGGCGGTCCCGTTCCGCCCGGAGGCGCGCGGGGAAGCGGTAACCGGCCTTCGGGCCGACCTCCGCCGTGACCGGCGTTCTCTGTGGGTGACGGGAGGACGGCGGCTTCGCGGCCGCCGTGAATACCATCCCCTGGGCGTGACGCATTAGGAGTGGGGCTCGCCCTCTCTCCTTGCGGCCGATTTCCAGTCCGCGACGGACGCGTTCGCGCCGCCGTGCGTCGGTCTGACCTACGCTTTCCACCGGAATCCGGGGAGGTGCTCGGGTCTCGGGGCGCCGCTCTCGGTGCGCGCGGGCGGGAGCTCTCCTCTCGGAGGCTCCTCGCGCGCCGCCCTGAGTGACGTTCCGTCTCCCTCTCCCGTCGCTTAATTCAATTGTATTCATCCGACTTAATTTATATTGCGTTAGTAATTAATTTAATATAATATGATATATTATTAATTCATTTAATTCAATCGTATTTATCCGATTTAAGTCATATTGCATTACGCCGCTTTCCAAATTTCGCTAGAATGAGCACCTGGTTGACGCCTCCGGTTCGTTTCGCGCCGTGTGGCTGGGCTTGCGCTAGTGAGTAAAGATGCCTGGGACCTCGCTCCCGTGAGGGACGGGGGATTCCCGGTCTTTGGTCGGCCGGTCATCGTCCGCTTCGGTGGTGCGCGACCGCTTCGGCGGTCCCGTTCCGCCCGGAGGCGCGCGGGGAAGCGGTAACCGGCCTTCGGGCCGACCTCCGCCGTGACCGGCGTTCTCTGTGGGTGACGGGAGGACGGCGGCTTCGCGGCCGCCGTGAATACCGTCCCCTGGGCGTGACGCATTGGGAGTGGGGCTCGCCCTCTCTCCTTGCGGCCGATTTCCAGTCCGCGACGGACGCGTTCGCGCCGCGGTGCGTCGGTCTGACCTACGCTTTCCACCGGAATCCGGGGAGGTGCTCGGGTCTCGGGGCGCCGCTCTCGGTGCGCGCGGGCGGGAGCTTTCCTCTCGGAGGCTCCTCGCGCGCCGCCCTGAGTGACGTTCCGTTTCCCTCTCCCGTCGCTTAATTCAATTGTATTCATCCGATTTAATTTATATTGCGTTAGTAATTAATTTAATATGATATGATATGTTATTAATTCATTTAATTCAATCGTATTTATCCAATTTAATTCATATTGCATTAGTAATTATTTTAATATAATATTATATACTGTTTATTGATTTAATTCAATTGGATTCATCCAATTTAATTTATACGGCTTTAGTAATTAATTTAATATAATGTTGTATATTATCAATTAATTTAGCTCAATGGTATTCGTCCAATTTAATTTACATTACATTGTTAATTACTTTAACATAATATTAGTTATTATTCGTTCATTTAAATTAATGGTATTTATCCGATTTAATTTATATTGCTTTAGTAATTAATATAATATAATATTATATATTATCAATTAATTTAGTTCGATTATATTCTTCCAATTTAATTCTTATTGCCTTAGTAATTATTTTAATATGTTGTCGTTTATTATTAAGTAGTTTTATTCAACTGTATTCTTCCGATTTAATTTTTATCGCATTAGTAATTATTTTAATATACTATTATATAATACTAATTAATTTAATGTCGTCCGGTTAATTTTGGATTAATTTAAAGTACTTTAATTTTAAGTTTAATTAACGCGGAGCCCGACTTGGGTTCTTTGGTCTGGCCGCCAGCGACGCGCTGAAGTTGACTTTATTTGGCTGCTGTCCTCCGCCGCGAGGAATGTTTTTATTCATGCGTTTCCCTGTTTGCACTACACATGCTCACGCTGGTTTTTTATGTGACTGTTTGCGATGCATTAAAATGACTGGTTTGTGTTTTTTGTCTATTTTACAATTAATTCGCGAGGTTGCGCTGGTGACCTTTTTTTACGGGGCGGGAGGTATGTCTCCGATAGCCTGGGATGCTTTTTGAAAGTCCCGTTTAAGTCGGGTCCCCGCTTCGGCGGGTGCATAATATTGCAAATGTGAGGACGCGTCCTCATCAAAATAATGTGAAAAATTAGAGGCCATTTGAACAATAAAAATTGAAGCAATATTCTTGGCGGCTTATTTACTGACCTGGACTGACTGACTGCTCGAACGAATGCTAATACGGTCTTTAAAAAAAATTTTCTCGAGGCTGCAAAATAGGCTTAATGACCAATTGGGCACGGGACACAAGTTGGAGCTTGGTCTCTCCAGCTGGCCGTCCTCTGTGAGGGTGTCTAGACGTAATGGCCGAAACACCCGATGACCCAGAGGTTTTCTACTGATGATGTGTCCTGAAAAGCGTGTTAGGCAAAGTTTTTATGTCAGGGACCTAAAACGAGACCCAAAATAGTGCCTGAATGGTCTCCCAAAACTTCTCAGCACAGGGACTAATAGAGGAAGAGGTAAAAAAATTGGACCGTTAGCCACGTAGATAACCGTGGAGCGCCACCTTGTGGCGTTTTGCGGTCGTAATACATTGAACTGATAAATCTTTGCTTGCTGTTTCATTTAAGCTTTTATTTGCGGTGATGTGATGTTTTCCTGAGGAGTTACGCGAATAAATAGTAGAAGGAATATGGTTGAGGTTGAACCGCAAATTTAATTTTTTTTGAAATTTGGACTTAAATGGGTTGCAATTCAACTCAGATGCCCAACGGGCACCTGTTTGGTCAAATTTAAAGTCTTGATTGGCTAAATTAAATTTTTATATGGATTATTAAGTTTTTGTACATTATTTAAAAGTGTGTAACCGGAGGGGACGTTGCCTGCTGGTAACTTTTACCAGGGTTTTGCACTCAACCTGAACCGTTAACCCTTTCGTGCGCCAGTGTTCGCCGCTCGACGGCGCGCGCCGCTTCGCGGCTTGCGCCGCCTCGCGTCGACTTGGGGTCTTGCTCCGGGTGACGCTCGGCTATGTTGGTGTTGATTAGATTGGCTGTACTGCTGAGCCGCTTTGCTGTGTTGTTGACTCCGCCTTTCGCGGTGTGCGCCGCTCGACGCCGCGCGCCGCTTCGCGGCTTGCGCCGCCTAGCGGCGACTTGGGGTTTTGCTCCAAGTGGCGTTCGACCAGATTGGTGTTGGCTTGTTTCGCTAGGTTGCTGAGCCACTTTATTGTGCTGTTGGCCCCGCCGTTCGCGGTGTGCGCCGCTCGGCGCCGCGGAGCGCTTCGCGCCCCGCGCCGCCTCGCGGCGACTTGGGGTCTTGCTCCAAGTGGTGTCCGGATATGATGGTGTTGGTTCATTGACTAATTGATTTAGTATTGCTTTATCGGTTGGTATATTGTCTAGCGTCGCTTCGCGCCGCTCCGTCGCCCCGCGACGCCGCCGCTGCGCGGCGGATTGGGGTCTTGCTCCGAATGGAGTTCGGCCATATTGGAATTGGTTCAATTGACTAGATTGGTTTATACTACAGGTAAGTATCGGTGTTGGTTTGATCGGGTCTCTGTCCAATTTACTCGGAATTCAGTCTGTTTGCGCGTTGTCTGCTATTTTGGTTTTTATTGACTTAATTTTAATGTTTAACTCTAAATTGTTAATTTTATTGATAAATACTAATTTTAATTGAGTTTTGATTAGGACAGGATAGGGCGCCCCCAAAGTCTCCCTGTACTGGAAAGGTTATTGGTTTTGTAATGGTCCAATGGATCTCACCTTTTCAGGATCACAGGCTTTGGTATCTGAATTGGTTATTGGTGATTGTTATAGTCCGGAATGGACACTACCTTCTCAGATGTCGGGCTCATGGAATTGAATGGCGTTTGCTTTTCACATTCCATGTGTGGATTTGATCCACTTGTCGGTCGTCGCGTCCGTCTAGTCTAACACACGTCATGTCCTCCGGACATGACGCGTGTCATTTTATCCTGATTTTCCCTTCTTGAAAAAATAGTCGGAATGACTACATCCCACTTGATGACGGGTGGAGCATAGGTGCATCCAGTCCAGTGGTTGGACCGTGCATTCCTTTGGCCCCTGGTTTTAACCATGTCTTGTGACGTGGGGGTGGCCATCGAGTCAATACTTCCACAACCTAACCCGCCAGTGCCCCAAGGACGGATGTATCCGTATGTGCTCCGGTGTCCTCCTCACCTCCTTTGCCTCCGGGCTTATCCTGCACGACTTCTTTATGTATTTCGTTGACGGGGGTGGACGTGGTCGAAGAGCTGCTAAATTTTCGTTGCTGGCGAGGGTAGTTGGGATTGTTTGAATTCGGAGTGTTGGACAGACGCCCCCTGGTGCCGGTTTTCGATCCCCCTCATTAACCTACTCTAATCCCAAAACTTCCTTCTTAAATGCTAGTTTATTCCCTAGCATGAGCTAAACCTAGAAAACTTAACCCTAAACCGCCCACGAAATCGTGAACCCTAAACGAACCCCAAAACTCTACTCTAAACTTAAAACTTCCCTATTTGGCGCTAAATTTAGCCCTAGCGTAATTTAACCCTAAAACGCCTAACCCTAAAACCGCCCACGCGTTCGTGGACGCTAACATGCCCTACCCGAAAACTTTATTCTAAGCCCAAAACTCTCTCTTGGGCGCTAATCTTAGCCCTAGCATAATTTAACCCTAAAACGCCTAACCCTAAAACCGCCCACGCGTTCGTAGACGCTAACATGCCCTACCCCAATAACTTTATTCTAAGCCCAAAACTCCCTCTTGGGCGCTAACTTTAGCCCTAGCGTATTGTAACCCTAAAATAACGGATCAGGTCGTAATATTAGGGACCCCTAATTCTGGGTCCGATCGTGACTAAAAGTTCGTCACGTGATGCGGAAGGTCTTAATTTTTGTCAAAACTGTCCTCGGTTTTGACCTACGACCTTTTGATCGCACGCTATGGGCTAAAAACCTTATTTGACAAGTCGGGTCGTAATATTAGGGACCCCTAATTCTGGGTCCGATCGCGTTAAAAAGTACACCACGTGTTGCGGAAGGGCTTACTCTTTGTCAAAACTGTCCTCGGTTTTGACCTGCGACCTTTAGATCACGTGCTATTGGCTAAAAACCTTAGGTGGATAGGTCATGATATTAGGGACCCTTATTCTGGGTCCGATCGCGATAAAATGTACACCACGTGATGCGGGAGGCCTTACTTTTTGTCAAAACTGTTCTCGGTCTTGACCTGCGTCCTCTGGATCACGTGCTAGTGGCTAAAAACCTAATTTTGACAGGTTGAGTCATAATATTAGGGACCCTTAACTCTGGGTCCGATCGCGTTAAGGGGTACATCACGTGATGCGGACGGTCTTAGTTTGGATCAAAACTATCTTTGGTTTTGGCCTACGACCTTTTGATCGCGAGTAGTGGTTAAAAATGAGCCTGGTTTTGACAAGTCGTAACAGTAGGGACCCTTAATTTCTGGGCCTGATCGCGATACAAAGTACGTCACGTGATGCGGAATAATAAGCTCTCGTCAAAACTGTCCTTGGTTTTGACCTGCGACCTTCAGATCGCAAACTATGAGCCGAAAATCTGAATTTGACAGCTCATTCTATTAAAGGTCACAAAGTGAGTGTCTCTTTCCCGTGGGAAGCACAGGTCAGCGGCAGGTTACTCCGTTTGAAGCTCGCCGCGCTTAACTAGCGCCTGGCTGTGATTGGCCGAGCTCTCCCCGTCTCGGCTGGTTCCCACGGCTTGTTTAAGTCGACGTGGTCTTTGAAGTAGTTTAGTTTCGTTTTCCAGTCGGCGCAATTAAGAGTGCTGGCTTGGGATTGGCCGAGCTTTTCTCGTCCGTTGCTAGGGACCCTTAACGCTGGTCTCTTCCCACGAATAGCTCTGTTTGAAGCTCACCGCGCTTAACTAGCGCCTGGCCGTGATTGGCCGAGCTTTCCTCGTCCCAGCTAGTTCCCACGTGGGGCGTGGGTCGGCGCGGTCTTTTGAAATAGTCTGGGTTTCGTTTCCCAGGCAACGCAATTAGGTGTGCTGGCTTGTGATTGGCCGGCGCTTCCTCGAATCGGCGAACTTCTATCGTACTAGACGCCAGGCAGTCTGGACTTGGGGCCCTGCAGGTGTTTTCCCACCCGCCTTCTGAGAATCCGCGCCTATCTTTTGATCCGTCAAATTGCGCGCTTTTTTCTCCTTTATAACTGGACCTTCGTGAGGCGATTTCATTCGTTTTCGTCCAGAGGTGCTGTCGCTCGGGTTCGCTGTCGCTCAGGGTAAGTTTCTGCTGGTCAATTTTCACATTATTGGCTGGATTTTATTTGGTTTGCTGTATTTTTTGCATTATCTGCTTGTTACTATTTTGTCTTTTTCCATGCATGTTTGTGCGGCTCTCGCTGGTGGTCGTGACTTATTGGGACCATGACTTATTGGGGCGTACGCCGTCTCCGTTTGTGTTCCGGCGCGCGCTTTCTTGCCGCCGTGAAGCGTTGGTCTTACGCCGCTTTCCTAATTTCGCTAGAATGAGCGCCTGGTTGACGCCTCCGGCTCGTTTCGCGCCGCGTGGCTGGGCTCGCGCTAGTGAGTAAAGATGCCTGGGACCTCGCTCCCGTGAGGGGCGGGGGATTCCCGGTCTTTGGTCGGCCGGTCATCGTCCGCTTCGGTGGTGCGCGACCGCTTCGGCGGTCCCGTTCCGCCCGGAGGCGCGCGGGGAAGCGGTAACCGGCCTTCGGGCCGACCTCCGCCGTGACCGGCGTTCTCTGTGGGTGACGGGAGGACGGCGGCTTCGCGGCCGCCGTGAATACCATCCCCTGGGCGTGACGCATTAGGAGTGGGGCTCGCCCTCTCTCCTTGCGGCCGATTTCCAGTCCGCGACGGACGCGTTCGCGCCGCCGTGCGTCGGTCTGACCTACGCTTTCCACCGGAATCCGGGGAGGTGCTCGGGTCTCGGGGCGCCGCTCTCGGTGCGCGCGGGCGGGAGCTCTCCTCTCGGAGGCTCCTCGCGCGCCGCCCTGAGTGACGTTCCGTCTCCCTCTCCCGTCGCTTAATTCAATTGTATTCATCCGACTTAATTTATATTGCGTTAGTAATTAATTTAATATAATATGATATATTATTAATTCATTTAATTCAATCGTATTTATCCGATTTAAGTCATATTGCATTACGCCGCTTTCCAAATTTCGCTAGAATGAGCACCTGGTTGACGCCTCCGGTTCGTTTCGCGCCGTGTGGCTGGGCTTGCGCTAGTGAGTAAAGATGCCTGGGACCTCGCTCCCGTGAGGGACGGGGGATTCCCGGTCTTTGGTCGGCCGGTCATCGTCCGCTTCGGTGGTGCGCGACCGCTTCGGCGGTCCCGTTCCGCCCGGAGGCGCGCGGGGAAGCGGTAACCGGCCTTCGGGCCGACCTCCGCCGGGACCGGCGTTCTCTGTGGGTGACGGGAGGACGGCGGCTTCGCGGCCGCCGTGAATACCGTCCCCTGGGCGTGACGCATTGGGAGTGGGGCTCGCCCTCTCTCCTTGCGGCCGATTTCCAGTCCGCGACGGACGCGTTCGCGCCGCGGTGCGTCGGTCTGACCTACGCTTTCCACCGGAATCCGGGGAGGTGCTCGGGTCTCGGGGCGCCGCTCTCGGTGCGCGCGGGCGGGAGCTTTCCTCTCGGAGGCTCCTCGCGCGCCGCCCTGAGTGACGTTCCGTTTCCCTCTCCCGTCGCTTAATTCAATTGTATTCATCCGATTTAATTTATATTGCGTTAGTAATTAATTTAATATGATATGATATGTTATTAATTCATTTAATTCAATCGTATTTATCCAATTTAATTCATATTGCATTAGTAATTATTTTAATATAATATTATATACTGTTTATTGATTTAATTCAATTGGATTCATCCAATTTAATTTATACGGCTTTAGTAATTAATTTAATATAATGTTGTATATTATCAATTAATTTAGCTCAATGGTATTCGTCCAATTTAATTTACATTACATTGTTAATTACTTTAACATAATATTAGTTATTATTCGTTCATTTAAATTAATGGTATTTATCCGATTTAATTTATATTGCTTTAGTAATTAATATAATATAATATTATATATTATCAATTAATTTAGTTCGATTATATTCTTCCAATTTAATTCTTATTGCCTTAGTAATTATTTTAATATGTTGTCGTTTATTATTAAGTAGTTTTATTCAACTGTATTCTTCCGATTTAATTTTTATCGCATTAGTAATTATTTTAATATACTATTATATAATACTAATTAATTTAATGTCGTCCGGTTAATTTTGGATTAATTTAAAGTACTTTAATTTTAAGTTTAATTAACGCGGAGCCCGACTTGGGTTCTTTGGTCTGGCCGCCAGCGACGCGCTGAAGTTGACTTTATTTGGCTGCTGTCCTCCGCCGCGAGGAATGTTTTTATTCATGCGTTTCCCTGTTTGCACTACACATGCTCACGCTGGTTTTTTATGTGACTGTTTGCGATGCATTAAAATGACTGGTTTGTGTTTTTTGTCTATTTTACAATTAATTCGCGAGGTTGCGCTGGTGACCTTTTTTTACGGGGCGGGAGGTATGTCTCCGATAGCCTGGGATGCTTTTTGAAAGTCCCGTTTAAGTCGGGTCCCCGCTTCGGCGGGTGCATAATATTGCAAATGTGAGGACGCGTCCTCATCAAAATAATGTGAAAAATTAGAGGCCATTTGAACAATAAAAATTGAAGCAATATTCTTGGCGGCTTATTTACTGACCTGGACTGACTGACTGCTCGAACGAATGCTAATACGGTCTTTAAAAAAAATTTTCTCGAGGCTGCAAAATAGGCTTAATGACCAATTGGGCACGGGACACAAGTTGGAGCTTGGTCTCTCCAGCTGGCCGTCCTCTGTGAGGGTGTCTAGACGTAATGGCCGAAACACCCGATGACCCAGAGGTTTTCTACTGATGATGTGTCCTGAAAAGCGTGTTAGGCAAAGTTTTTATGTCAGGGACCTAAAACGAGACCCAAAATAGTGCCTGAATGGTCTCCCAAAACTTCTCAGCACAGGGACTAATAGAGGAAGAGGTAA
>NC_080410.1:53179897-53194897 GCF_030265065.1 Corythoichthys intestinalis | reverse complement strand
CTATCTCTTCCCCCACTTGCCCTAAAATACCGTTACCTTAAATTCTACTGAGTAACTTAACCCTTCCTCTCACTGAACTTAATTAGATAAAGGCCTCAAGGGGTTAACTTTGTCCTACCTCCATAGGAAGCCTAAACTTAACCACGATACTGTAATAATGACTTTACCTTGATGGCCCTAAATTTAACTGGATGATTACTTGGACGGAATGAGGAGGCCCTAAGGATGCTCTAAACTTAACCAATCAACAACACTGAAGTACTAATTCCGTCTCTCTCCCTCTCCCTCTCCCTCTCCCTCTCTCTCTCCCTCCTGCGCTCTCTCTCTCTCTCTCTCTCTCTCTCTCTCTCTCTCTCTCTCTCTCTCTCTCTCTCTCTCTCTCTCTCTCTCTCTCTCTCTCTCTCTCTCTCTCTCTCTCTCTCTCTCTCTCTTTTTCTCTCTCTCTCTCTCTTCCCCCGTCTACTCTGGGTTACCTCTATCTTAATTCTACTGTACGACTCAATCCCACCTTACACTAAATTTAATTAGATAATTGTTTCATGGGGTTAACTTGGTTCTACCTCCATAGGAAACCTAAAAACTTAACCATGATACTGGACTGATGACCCAGCCTTAATGGCTCTGAACTTAAATTGGATGGTCACTCAGTCAGAAGGAAGTGGCCCTGATGGGGCACGACACTGGACCGATCAACAACACTGGTGTAATAACTCCTCCATATCCCGGCTGCCCTACCTAAACATGCACTCTAATGGGTTATCCTCAATTTACTTAGGCTTTTAGCGTAACAAGGGGATGAGGTTGACCGCTATATGTCCCGAACCTATTGGTGAGGTTCCTCTGTGGGATAACCTAACCCTAATTCTGTACTAAACTGAATGAATAACATTAAGCTTGTAAACCAGTTCTGGTTGCGCGGTACCGTTCGTGTTAACGGCCACTGACGGGATGATCCGGTCCTAAGTCTGTGTTAAAATTCGAATTAGGCATCGACTCGGGATTAAGAACACGAACTTTTGTTGCTCTGATTGAACCGTGTTGTGGTCCTGTTTTAGTGTTGGCTGCGGGAGTGGCCCTGGCCCGGGACGCAACCCTAAATTGGGAACAACTCTAGCCTTAATCTTAACCAATAACCCTGGAAAATATCAACCTTAGTCTTGGAATCTTAACTGCAAAATACGAAACCCTACCTGGATTGAACCTTAACTAATTGTTCAAATCCGACGCCAAGGCTCCCGTTCCCAACAAGGTCCCATGACCAGATGGGATTGTTGGTGGTGGAGCCGATCGTTATCAGTCCCACCCCGCGGAAGAGGGAGTGGTACGGTTTAAAGGCAAGTAGGCCCTTGGTTTGGTCCTACGGCCTTCAAAACGCGTGCTACTGACCAAACACATAGTTTGGTTATTTCATGGGGGAGAAGTCCAGTAGCAGGACGGGATTCTCTTTACGAGGGTCTGATAAGAATTAAAACCTACACCGGACGATGTGGAGTTCGGTGGTTTTATGGCAAAACTGGTTAGGATTTTGACCTATGACATCGTGATCGGGAGCTAGAAGCAAAAAATGGACAAAAATCGCTGATTGGTCCAATCACCGTTCCGGGATACAGACCGGATGCGCCTGACTGAGCTGAGTTATTTGACGTTACTTTCGTCCGTCTGTGATGCTCCTGTCCAAAGTTATGCGACTTTTTCACATACCGGCCTGCCTTGACGAATTCGGTAATTTTTTAGTTTATGACCCCTACTGGGGGATTCGCTTAATTTTAAATGGGGTTGTGGGTACTTGCTGGAATCGGTATCGCGGGGGGAACACTTTGGGATGGGTCCCGAGGGAGTGGGAATCACGGGGTGGACGTCAATGGGCTATGAAGGGTCTCTCCGACCCTTTTTCGGCGCTGATCCGGTTTTGGCTGATTGGACCGGGTGGCACTCTCTACTGTGGATATAGGGGAGGCCCTTGACTCCGGCCTCACCGTCCTTTGGGCCGACAATCCTATGGGATGAATGTTTGGGGAGGCGGGAATTTTTTTATATGGCATCCCGTGCCGTTCTCGATTCTGAATAAGCAAGATGCCGTTTCTCAAGGTTTTTTCTGATTGAATGTGGGTGGGGGGGATCGCGGGTACGCGGGTTTGGACCCCGCTGGTGTGTTGGGAATTAGGGGCTCAAAAAAAATTTTTTTTGGGGGGGGTTTTTTGGCGTTGTCCTGGTCGGTCGGGCTGGCCACTTCCCACTGGTGTCTCTGGATGACTTCCCACGTGTGCGTCGCGCCGGCTGGAGCCCCCCCACCGGGGGCGACGCATTATTGTGTCAGCGGCGCGTTACGCTCCTTGATAATCGCTATACTTGATGGAGGCGTTCCGGGGATTGGCCGAGCTTCCCTCACCGCGGCTTCGGGGTGTTTGTTGATTGGCCGACCGGTCCCCCTCGTGGTGCTCGCCGCTGCGAGATTGGTTGAGCCCTTCCCGTCTCTACGGCTTCACGTGTCCCACGTGGGTCGACATACTCTTTGAAGTTAGTTGAGTTTCGTTTCCCTGGCGTCGTAATTTGATCCTGGCGTGTGATTGGCCAAAGTTTTCTCGTCTTAACAAGGACGAGCCCGTGATTGGCCGAATCCTCCCCATGTCGGCGGCCTCACACGCTTGGTGAGGACCGGCCTGGCCTTTGAAGGTGTGGGAAACCGCTTCCCAGACGGGGCAATTATATCGGCTGACCTAGGGTTGACCGTGTTTTTCTCAGATCGGCACGCTTCTGTAGGGCTAAGCGCCAAATTACGTCCCCTTTGACCGCGTGCCGCTACGACCTTTTGACCGCGTGCTATGGGCTGTGAACCTGACTTAGTTGGGTCAGGTTGTATTATTGGGGACCCCCTATTTTGAGCCCGTTCGCAATAACACGTACATCGTGTAATACGGAATGTCCCGGCTCCCGGCAGGACTGCCCACGGGTCTGGCCTGCGACCCTCCGTTCGCTTGCTATTGGCTGTAAACCTGGTTTTGATAGTTTGCGGGGACAAATAAGGCCCACAATATGACGGACTTCCTGTCCGGGGGGTCATTGTGGAATGAATCTACCTCAGCGGGAGGTGGAACGATGGGGTTGTGGTGACGGATATGTTTTCAGGTCCGGCCCACGACCTCCGGGTTTTTGCCATCCTCGTGGTAGCCTGGTCACCGGGGGGGGACTCCCGTCCGCCTCTGAATAACCCGATCTCCTGGAATGCTCCCACCTCCGGACGGCCTGTCTGGGGTCTGTTCTAGGCTTGTGGGATCAGAAGTGGTTAATTTGGGGGGGGTTTAAATTGGTCCGCAAATTTTTAGTGGGACTTTCGGCCGATCCGGGGGGTCGTGCTGATGCGCCGGGTCGTGCTGATCGGTTTGACGTCGGTTTCGTCCGTCTGTGGTACTCCTACCCGAAGTTATGCGACTTTTTCGCCTACCGGTCTGCCCTGACGAACTCGGTGATTTTTCGATTTATGACCCCTGGGGGGAGAACCGCTTAATTCAAGGTGGGGTTGTGGGTACTTGCTGGACTCGGCGTCACGAGGGGAACATGTTGGATTGGTTCCCAAGAGGGTGGGGGTCACGTGGTGGGCGCCGAAGGGCTCGGAAGGGCGTTTCCGACCCTTTTTCGGCGTCAATCCGGTTTTGGCTGATCGGATCGGTGAGCGCCCTCTACTGGGGGTATAGGGGAGGCCCTTGACCCAGTCTGCACGGTCCTTTGGGTCAGTGACCCTATGGGTTCGGTGATTTGGGAAGCGGGATTTGTTTTATATGGCATCCCGTGCCGTTTTCACTCTGTGGGACCTATTTTCCGGGTTTTTTCGGATTATACGGTGGTGTGGGGTTCACGGGGGCTTGATGAGGGGACCCGCTGGTGTGTAGGGATATTTGGGGTCCCATTTTCTTTTTTGTGGGGGAGATGACGAGTTCCTGGTCGGATACACGCTTCGGCGGGCGGACCGCTTCCCACTCGTGTCTACGATTGGGACCCACGTGTCCATGGCGCCGGCAAGAATGAAGGGGACACTTTCGTTTGGACGGCGGTGCGTTACTCCCCTGGATATTAGTGATACTTGAAAGGCGCGGGCAGGGGATTGGCCGATCTTCCCTCACCACGACCTCAGGGTGAACGCTGGTTGGCTGACTGACCCCTGTCTCAGGGGTTCGCGACCACGGGATTGGTGGATTCCTTCCCGTCTCGGCGGCTTCACACACCCCATACGTGTCGGCGCGTTCCTTTAAAGTAAAATTAATTAAGTTTCGTTTCCTAGGCAACGCTGTTGGAGGGTCGACGTGTGATTGGCCGAATATTTCCCGTCGCGGCAAATTCACACGCTCGGTTTGGGTCGGCCTGGTCTTTAAAGTCGTTGGTGGCCGTTTCCCAGACGAGGCAATTAGGTGCGCGGGCTTGTGATTGGCCAATCCTTCCTCGATTCGGCACACTTCTATCGGACCGGGCGCCAAATTGTCTGGACTTGTGGACCGACAGGTGTTTTATCTCCTGCGCGGGGAAAATTCTGGCTTCTCATTGGCTACCCAATTTGGCGCCATCGTCCTCTCTTATAACCCGGTCCGTTCGAGTCCACTTCGTTCATTTTCGTCCAGACTTGCTGTCGCTCAAGGTAGGCCTTTTTCGCATTATTCCTAACGCTATTTCGGGTACTTTTTGATGCACTCCTTTCTGTGCTCCTGTTGCAATTTTCTTTTTTTCGCTCTACTGCTCATGAAACTCATCTCTTTTCCCCTTGTCCACGTTTGTTGAATTTTTTTACTCTATTTCTACCGCTTTTACGTTCCCCGCCGTGGGACGATACTGGTTCCTCGACGAATAAGTGCGTTTTTCTCACATTTTTCCATGCCCTTTCTGACCGCTCTACCGGCCTCTTCCTCCACTTTACTTTCTTTTTGCTTTGCACCACCTCCTTCCCGCTTCTTTTCTGCGCTTCTTCGGTGCGGTCCCCGCCGTGGGTCCGGTCCACTTCGGGCGGGTCTTACCGCTTCTGGGGAATGCCGCTTCCCCAGTTGTTACGGTGGCCGCCCCCTCTTCTCCTTCTTCTTCTTCTTCTTCTTCTTCTCCTTCCTCCTGGTGCGGCTTACCTTACCGCGGACCCCGCCGTGGGTCCGACCGAAGTTCTCATTGCTGGATATGATGGTTGGAAGTTTCTACATTCCTGTGCTGATTTTCCTGTGCGACCCCCGCCGTGGGGTCCGGTTAAAAGCATGCGGTTTCTCATTGTTGGTTTTGCACACACGCGCATCTGTCCGGTCTCGCTGTACGCGCTCGTGCGCGTACGGCTTGACGGGGATCCTCCGCCGTGGGGATTTGGTTCATACACATACTGCTCTTTTCGCGCCACTCGTGTTGGCCTGTGCCTCTTTCTCTGCTTTTTCGCTTATTCACCATTGTCTTATGTTAGCGCATGGACAATTGCGGAAATAAAAATTTATATTTAAGTAAATTATTGGACCGTTCGCTGTCGTCTTTGGTCTACTAGCGTGCTTTGTGCCGCTGGTGAGGGTGGACTTACGCCGTTCGGCGGAATCCTGCCCTCCGAAATTCGTTAGAATGAGCACCTGGTCGTCACGGCGGGTTAAAGTTGCGCCTTCACACTGTAAGGCCGGGCTTGCGCTACGCTTGGTGTGGGCCGCGAAAGGGCGAAAGCCTGAGGTACCGACTCACACTCCGAGGGGAGTTCCGAAACACGGCCCCGCCGTTAGTACGGGCTTCGCTCGGCGGGCGGCTTGCTTGCGCGCGTCCGGCGTGCGCACGCTTGTCGCTCGAGAGTACGCGAGTAGGGACGCCTGGGACCTCGCTCCCTGAGAGAGGAGGATTCCCGGTCCTTGGTCGGCTGGTCATCGTCTGCTTCGGTGGCTCGGGGCCGCTTCGGCGGTGTTCGTTCCACCCGGAGGCGCGCGGGGAAGCGGTAACCGGCCTTCGGGCCGACCTCCGCCGTGACCGGCGCTTTCCGTGGGTGACGGGAGGACGGCGGCTTCGCGGCCGCCGTGAATACCATCCCCTGGGCATGACGCACTAGGAGTGGGGCTCGCCCTCTCTCCTTGCAGCAGGCTTCCGGTCCGTGGGCGGGCGCGCTCGAGCCGCCGTGCGATAACCTGACCTACGCTTTCCACTGGAATCCGGGGAGGTGCTCGGGTTTCGGAGCGCCGCTCTCGACGCGCGCGGGAGTTTTCCTTTTGGAGGCTCGTCGCGCGCCGCCTTGAGCGACGTTCGGTTTCCCGCTCCCGCCGCTTAATTCGATTAATTTAATTTTGATTATATTAATAATTATATTAATTATTTTCATTCAATTGTATTCTGCTATTTTATTTCAGGTTGCATTAAAAAAGTATTTAATATAACATTATTAATTTATTTAATTAATTTAAAATAGTTCGATTAAATACGGATTAGTTTTATGTATTTTAAATCTGCTTTATGCATTTATTCGCGACTCTCGCTGGTGGTCGTGACTAATTTAAGCATGCGCCGTTTCCGTTTGATTTCCAGCACGTTAAGCCGCTGGTGTGGTGGGGTCTCACGCCTTGAGGCGTGTGCCCGCCTTCCGAAATTCGTTAGAATGAGCACCTGGTCGTCATGGCTGGTTAAAGTGACGCCTTCACACTGTGAGGCCGGGCTTGCGCTGCGCTACGGGCGGCCTGCGCGCGCACTTTTTTGCGTGCGCGCGCTTGTCGCCCGGGGGCGCGTGGGTAAAGGATGACTGGGGCCTCGCTCCCGTGTGAGTGGGGGTCATCCCGGTCCTTGGTCGGCTGGTCATCGTCTGCTTCGGTGGCTCGGGACCGCTTCGGCGGCCCCGTTCCACCCGGAGGCGCGCGGGGAAGCGGATACCGGCCTCTGGGCCGACCTCCGCCGTGACCGGCGTTCTCTGTGGGTGACGGGAGGACGGCGGCTTCGCGGCCGCCGTGAATACCATCCCCTGGGCATGACGCTTTAGGAGTGGGGCTCGTCCTCTCTCCTTGCAGCAGGCTTCCGGTCCGTGGGCGGGCGCGCTCGCGCCGCCGTGCGATAACCTGACCTACGCTTTCCACTGGAATCCGGGGAGGTGCTCGGGTTCCGGGGCGCCGCTCTCGGCGCGCGCGGGAGCTTTCCTCTCGGAGGCTCGTCGCGCACCGCCTTGAGCGGCGTTCGGTTTCCCGCTCCCCGCCGCTTAATTCGTTTAATTTAATTTGTATTGCACTAATAATTAATTTAATATAATGTTATATGTTACTAATTTATTTAATTCCATTTTATTCGGCTAATTTAATTTATATTGCATTATTAATTAATTTAATGTAGTTTAGTTAATTTTGAATTATTTTAATGTACTTTAAATTCTAGTTTGATTTGCTCTGGGTCCGGATTGGGCTCCTTGGTCTGGCCGCCAGTGAGGCGCTGACGTTAATTTTCGTTTGGCTGCTGTCCTCCGCCGCGGGGAATGATTTTATTCATGCATTTCTCTGTTTGCACCGCACATGCTCACGCTGGTTTTTTATGAGACTGTTTTGCAATGTATTCTATGACTGGTTGGTGTTTGTTTATATTACAATTAATTCGCGAGGTTGCGCTGGTGACTTTTTAACGAAAACGGGGACACGTCGTTCCCGCCGCTTATTTCGATTGTATTCGTCCAATTTAAGTGTTATGGCATGAGTGATTAATTTAATATAATTTTATATGTTATTAATTAATTTAATTCGATTACGTTCATCTAATCTAATTTTTATTGCGTAGGGAATTAATTTAATATAATATCATACATTTTTACTTAATTTAATTCATTCGTATCCATCCAATTTAATTTATATTACATTAGTAATTAATTTTATATCATATTATGTATTATTAATTAATTTGGTTTAATGGTATTTATCCATTTTAGTTTATATTGCTTTGACAATTAATTTAATATATATTATATGTTATTAATTTATTTAATTCAATTGTATTCTTCCAATTTAATTTAGATTACGTCAGCAATTCGTTTAATATAAGACTATGTATTGTTAATTCTTTTAATTCAATTGTATCCATCCAATTTAATATTATATTGCATTAGTAATTAATTTTATAGCATATTATGTATTACTAATTGATCTGGTTCAATTGCATTCATTCAATTTAATTTATATTGCTTTAGTAATTAATTTAATATAATATTATATGGTATTAATTTATTTAATTCAATTGTACTCTTCCAATTTAATTTAGATTGCGTCAGTAATTCGTTTAATATAAGAATATGTATTGTTAATTCTTTAATTCGATTGTATCCATCCAATTTAATTTTACTGCATTTATAATTAATTTAATGTGTAACTATGTTTCATTAATTAATTTAATATAGTTCAGTTAATTTTGGAGTAATTTAATGAAACTTTAATTCTGGTTTACGTAACGCGAAGTTCAATTTGAGTTCTTGGATCTGGCCGCCAGCGACGCGCTGATGTTGAGTTTGGTTTTGCTGCTGTCCTCCGCCGCGAGGAATGTTTTTATTCACGTGTTGCTTTGTTTGCACCACACATGCTCACGCTGGTTTTTTATGTGACTGTTTGCAATGTATTATGTGACCGGTCTGTGTTTTTGTCTGTTTTGCAATTAATTCGCGAGGTTGCGCTGATGACTTTTTAACGGGGCGGGGGGTATGTCTCCGTTAGCCTGGGATGCTGGTTGAAAGTCCCGTTTAAGTCGGGTCCCCGCTTCGGCGGGTGAATAAAATAGCAAAAAATGGGGATGCGTCCCCATCAAAGTAACAAGCAAAATTAGAGGCCATTTGAACAATAAAATTGAAGCAATATTCTTGGCGGCTTATTTATTGACCTGGACTGACTGACTGATCGAACGAATATTAAAACGTTCTTCAAAACTTTCTCGAGGCTGCAAAATAGGCTTAATGACCGATTGGGCACGGGACACAGGTTGGAGCGTGGTCTCTCCAGCTGGCCGTCCTCTGTGAGGGTGTATAGACGTAATGGCCGAAACACCCGATGACCCAGAGGTTTTCTACTGATGATGTGTCCTGAAAAGCGTGTTAGGAAAAGTGCTTGTTGCAGGGACCTAAAACGAGACCCAAAATAGTACCTGAAATGGTCTCCCAAAACTTCTCAGCGTAGGGACTAATAGAGGAAAAGGTAAAAATAATTGGACCGTTAGCCACGTAGATAACCGTGGAGCGCCACCGTGTGGCGGTTTGCGGTCGTAATACGTTGAGATAATGAATATTTGCTTGCTGTTTAATTTAAACTATTGTTTGTGATAATAGGATGTTTTCCTGAAGAGTTACGCGAATGAATAGGAGAACGAATATGGTTGAGGTTGAACCGCAAAATTAAAAAATTTTTTTTGGAAAATTGGACTTAAATGGGTTGTAATTCAACTCAGTTGCCCAACGGGCACCTATTTGGCCAAATTTAAAGTCCTGATTGACTAAATTAAATTTTTATATGGATAATTAATTGTTTGTACCTAATCTGGGAGTGTTTAACCGGAGGGAACGTTGCCTACTGGTGACTTCCACCAGCGTTCTGCACTCAACCTGAACCATTAACCATTTCGTGCGCCAATGTTCGCCGCTCGACGGCGCGCGCCGCTTTGCGGCTTGCGCCGCCTCGCGTCGACTTGGGGTCTTGTTACAAGTCGCACTCGGTTATGTAGGTACTGATTGGATTTGCTATGCTGCTGAGCCGCTGTGCTGTGCTATTGACTCTGCCGTTCGCGGTGTGCGCCGCTCGACGCCGCGCGCCGCTTCGCGGCTTGCGCCGCCTGGCGGCGACTTGGGGTCTTGCTCCAAGTGATGTTCGACTTGATTGGTGTTGGATTGTTTTGCTAGATGGCTGAACCGCTTTATTATGCTGTTGGCCCCACCGTTCGCGGTGTGCGCCGCTCAGCGCCGCGGGGCGCTTCGCGCCCCGCGCCGCTTCGCGGCGACTTGGGGTCTTGCTCCAAATGGTGTCCGGCTATGATGGTGTTGGTTCATTGACTAATTGATTTAGTATTGCTTTATTGGTTGGTATATTGTCTAGCGTCGCTTCGCGCCGCTCCGTCGCCCCGCGACGCCGCCGCTGCGCGGCGGATTGGGGTCTTGCTCCGAATGGAGCTCAACCATGTTGGGGTCGGTTCAATTGACTGGATTGGGTTGCATTGTGTGTACATGGCTGTATAGGTATGATAGATCTTCGCTCCATACCACTCGGAATCCAATCTATTGCGAATTATTTAATATTTTGGCTTATAATTACTTAATTTTGAGGTTTAATTTTGGTTGTTAATTTTAATAATAATACTAATTTTAATTGAGTTTGATTAAGATAGGGTAGGGCGCCCCCAAAGTCTCCCTGTTCTGGAAAGGTTATTGGTTTTGTAATGGTCCAATGGATCTCACCTTTTCAGTATCACAGGCTTTGGTATCTGACTTGGCTATTGGTGGAGGTTATAGTCCGGAATGGACACTACCTTCTCAGATGTCGGGCTCATGGAATTGGAAAGACGTTTACTTTTCATATTCCATCTGTGGCTTTGATCCACTAAAAGAAATCTCATTAGTTAATTTTTACATTCAGATCGCGATGCTAGTTTCGTTTTTGTTTTAGCTTACTTCAGTTGGGATAGGGCGCCCCCAAAGTCTCCCTGTTCTGGAAAGGTTATTGGTTTGGTAATGGTCCAATGGATCCCACCTTTTCGGATCACAGACTTTGGTATCTGAATTGGTTATTGGTGGTGGTTATAGTCCGGAATGGACACTACCTTCTCAGATGTCGGGCTCATGGAATTGAAAATGGGTTTGCTTTTCATATTCCATGAATGGATTTGATCCATTAGTTGGTCGCTGGGTCCGTATAATCTAACACACGTCATGTCCTCCGGACATGACGCGTGTCATTTTCACTTGATCTTCCCTTCCTAGGAAGGTATAGTCGAAATGACTACATCCCACTTGATGACGGGTGGAGCATAGGTGCATCCAGTCCAGTGGTTGGACCGTGCATTCCTTTGGCCCCTGTTTTTACCATGTCTTGTGACGTGGGGGTGGCCATCGAGTCAATACTTCCACAACCTAACCCGCCAGTGCCCCAAGGACGGATGTATCCGTATGTGCTCCGGTGTCCACCATTACTATTACTTTTACTTTTTTCTTTCTGGTCCTCCTCCGTTACTCGGTGGATATGTTGAGGTAAGTATGTAAGTATCAGGGTTACGTGCATACATTGGAACGTTCGCGGTTAGAGATATGGGGGTAGGCGTCAAGAAATTATACTCGACGGTATAGTTTTTTCCAATTAAGGTGGGAGGGAATTGAATGGGGAGCCATGGATTCTGAGTGATATGCGACGCAGATTTTTTCTTGAAGGAGGTCCTTGAATGGTTTGATGGCTAAATGGCTTAGCCACTATCTGTAGGTCTAGTGACCCTACTCTGGTCTAGGGCCTCGGTATTGAGGGTCCTCTTTTGGATGAGGCTGAAATCTTGTTTTTTTACTTTGATAGGTTTGCCATGGCGGGTCCGCAACGGGACTTCTCGGTTCTTGCAAAATCGTTATCAAGTCTTCTCAAGGCGACCCATCATCTGATTCTGGTCTCGGAAGGGAAAATGCCCAATGGCATCTTGTCACTGGAAAAATCGTTGATTAATGGTGTTCGCCCGGCAGTTCATTCTGCGGAGACTATAATGGAAATTGTGACCAATGCCAAAAAGTGGTCCAGCTCCACGATGGATCTTCTGAGAGCCCATTATTCGAGAGTGCGCTCAGAATGCTTCGACCAAATCAGATCTTTTGGTTCGACGGACTGGCCTCATGCTTTTGGCATGGCCACAAAATGGACTAAGCAAAAGATGCCTTCTCTGTCCTGGTCCACGGTCTCTAGGGTTGAAGGTGAATTGGGGGAACTATGGGGACCTCCTGCAGAGAAGCAGAAGATTTCCGAAAAACGGAAACCGGAGATAGAAGCCCAGTATGACCTGGCACCACGCTCCAAACGGGATCGTTTGAGCGTGGAGGACCCTCCGGAGACCCCACCGACAGGGGTCCCGACGACCCCCCGACCAGTTTCCTCCACCCTTCCGGGGGCGGAACCTCCTCTTTTGAGAAGTTCGGAAGGATCCTTCAGGATCCCAGGTACACCAAGGAAGGCCTCGGGTAAGTCCAGTCATTTGGACTCCGGTTGGAAACCTACAGGGAATGCTGTGGGGAGAAAATCCGTCATCTCGGCCGCACCCCCTCGGATCAACAACAATCCAAGGGAAACGCAATCCTCGACCCGGCTACCACGGGCCCTTGATTTTCCGAACAGATCTGTAATTAAGGACGACCCTCCCAAGGTCGATCCGGTAAACACAACCACGTACAACCGGACCTACCTGACCAGGTGGTCCCTTTGGGGCAACATCGGAAAATTGTCATTTCCCGGGTCACGCCACTTTTGTCACGGCAACAGGGCTCCTTGGAACCTGATGCAAAATACCAAATTTCCTCCACGTCTTCCTCGGGGGGTTTAAACAGTCCCCTTGAGGGACACCGGGAAATAACCTCTCCATGTACGCCAGCTGTAAAGAACAAGTCACAAATACGTAAACGGTTGGTAAAGGAGATGGTGGATGCGGAAGATCAACTAGGTCCTCTTGAATTGCTCACGTTCGGAAAAGAGGGTCCGGGATTGCTTCCACGAGGGCACGACCCAAAACCTGCTTTCCATGAACAACTCTTTCCAGCCTTGAGCCCTCGCCGTCTACGGCGATCTGAGGTTGGTTCATGTCCCCCTTTGGTCCGGACCAAGACTCACCTTCCGGAAAGGGTAGGGGCAGAGTCAACGACTGAACTGGCCGATGAGGAGGATGTCCTGGTCCTTTCCCCAAACTCAAAGGAATTACAGGATTTCCTCGACAAACATCGGGAGCATGCGGATGATACTCCAGATCAATCAACTCAACATTCCACGACGACTTCAACCAACTTAGTCCTGTCAGGAAGCCCATCTGCAAAACCAGTTATTCGGCAGGTCGAAGTACCACCTTCGAACGCCATGAACATGATGGAACAAATTTTCGAACTGGAAACTCACAATCAGGAAACCAGTTATTATACTGGGTGACTCTAATTTGAGTGGTTTCCAGCACTGGAATTATCGGGACTTGCAGGTCGACTGCTTCCCGGGGGCCAAAATGATCCATGCGGCACATATTCTGTCGCAAGTTTCCCCAAATCCCACTGTGTCTTCGGTTATTCTGTCCTTCGGCATCAACGACCGACAGACCAACAATCCAAGGCACTTGGAATACCAGTTGGACAACATGGTCTCCAAGGCTAAGACCGCCTTTCCGTCGGCCTCGATTCATATTCCTTTGATTAACTATTCAAGGGCCATGCCGGATGTTTGCAAAGACGCCTTGGACGCCCTTAATAGAGCAATCGGGGACCAACTGGTATACGTTTTACCAAAATTAAAAGAGGACCTTTTTTCCACTAAATGGGATAACCTGCATTGGTCCCTGGAGACTTCTGGATATATGCTGGAGCACTGGCTGTCTCTCCTCAAACCGGGAACTCCGGAAGATGGGCCCTCAGTGGGGACTACCGGTAGGGACATTGTAAACCTATCTTCTCGCTTAATTTGACAAAGGCACAGTATAACCTATTGCGTAAAGGTTTATCGTTCGTTCCTACTCCGACAAAGGCCAGTGACCTCCGCTCGTCGTGGGGATTCCACTTGGCGGAATACCACCGCCGACTTAAATTACACGCACATTTCGGTCCCTCCTCGACGCTAGGCGATAGACGTTTTGCGCATAGGTCTAACTGGGAACCCGACCTGGCGTCTATTCCCTCGGCTTTCAGGGACCTGATCATGGCGGACCAAGGGGTTCGGGTCAATTGGGAAACTTCCTCCTTACCGAATAATCTAACGGCTGCTGAACGAGGGGCCCTCGCGCAATTGAAAAACGATCATTCCATAGTTGTCAAACCTGCGGACAAGGGAAGTGCCACGGTCATTATGGACCGGGACGATTACGTGTCGGAGGCAATGAGACAGTTGTCCGACACTACGTATTATTCGCCCCTGTTAGGTCCAATTTTTTCACATACTTCTCAGATGATCCGAGCAATCTTGGTCCATCTGAGGGACCAAGGCAGGATATCTAAGAATCAATTGGCCTACTTGAGGGGATCGGATGATCCAAGACCAAGACGTTTCTATTTATTGCCCAAAATTCATAAATGTCCAGATTCCTGGCCGGTCCCTTATAAGGTTCCGCCCGGGAGACCCATAGTCTCGGACTGCGGCAGCGAGAGCTATGAACTGGCGGAATACTTAGATTCGTTCTTGACACCCATCTCCAATCGCCACCCAAGTTATTTAAAAAACACGGTGGACTTTGTCTCTAAGGTACGGGAAATGGTGATAACGGAACCATGCTTCCTCTTCACCATGGACGTCAACAGTCTTTATACTAATATTGATACCACATTGGGCTTGAAAGCCGTCCGGGCTTTCTTTGACAGATATCCTGATGAGAACAGACCGGATCGGGAAATTCTGGAACTGCTTGGCATAAGTCTAACCAGAAATGACTTTGAGTTCAATGGAAAGTTCTACCTACAACTTAAGGGGACTGCGATGGGGAAGCGGTTTGCCCCTGCTTATGCCAACATTTATATGGCGGAGTGGGAGGAGACTGTCTTCCCCAAATGCACCAAGACCCCGTTACATTATTACAGGTATCTAGACGACATCTGGGGTATATGGCCACACTCGATTAGGGAGTTCGAGGAGTTTGTCCAGGTTCTTAATTCTCACCACACATTGATTAAATTAAAACCGTCCACGAATGACTCTGAAATAGAATTTCTAGACACGGTTGTGTTCAAAGCCGGGACCAATCCTGAGGGTAACAGGCTACTGACGAGGGTATTTTTTAAGCCCACTGACACCCACACTCTACTGCACAAAAGGAGCTTCCACCCGCCCCATACGTTCAAGGGCTTGGTGAAGTCCCAACTGTTGCGGT